>NW_026111721.1:507500-510000 GCF_024679095.1 Eriocheir sinensis
TAGAGGAAAATTATCTAAGCCAAATGGTTTCTGAACCAACTCGACAAAATAACATACTTGACCTTGTTATAGCGAACCAAGATAACCTAGTCAGTAATGTCACGGTAGGAGAACACCTCGGTTCCTGCGATCATAAACTAGTGCGCGTTGACATTAGAGCTCAAACATCGGTGACTGAAAATAAAGTTAAGGTGCCCAATTTCAAAAGAGCCAACTTCGTAGAAATCCGACGAAAACTAATAGATATGCAACTATCAGATGACGGCAATGCAGAGGACGCTTGGCTAAATTTTAAAAATCACTTACTCACTCAGCAGGACACATTTGTCCCCTTGTGCGAGAAGCGAATTAACACTAATAAAAGTCCACCTTGGTTTAATAGCGAAATTAAACACTCAGTCAAGGAGAAAATTGTCTTACAGGTTAAAGAAAGACCAAAGCACGCCCGAAAACATTAGACTTTACAATGATGCAAGGCGACGAGTAAAAAGATTAGTGCATCAGGCAAAGCGTAGATATGAAGAAAATATTGCAGCCAACTGTAAAAATAATCCGAAATCCTTCTTCAGTTACATAAACAACAGAAAGGCGATCAGAAGTGGAATTGGACCTTTAACAAACAGCGACGGTGCACTAGTGACTGACAGCCAACACGTTGCAAACCTATTAAATAATTACTTTTCCTCGGTGTTTAATAATAACAGTCCTCCCACCACCACCACCAACACCAGTACTAATGTAAATCCCGAGCATGCATTGTCTAACTTTGAAATAAAACCCGATGAAGTCCTTAAAGCCCTCAAATCACTTAAAACAAATAAAAGTCCTGGACCTGATAAAGTATATCCAACTCTGCTGAAAGAAACAAAGAGCGAAATACTCTCCTCCCTCACAACCGTATTCAATATGTCCTTGCGACAAGGCATTGTCCCTTCAGATTGGAAAAAGGCTAACGTGACACCGATTTTTAAGAAAGGAGACAAAAAAGTACCAGGTAATTACAGGCCCATTAGTCTAACTTCGGTTGTAGGTAAGCTACTTGAGAGCATAATTAGAGACAAAATTGTGAGTTACCTTGAAAGCCACTCATTAATTGGGGACTCACAACATGGCTTCCGAAACAAAAGATCCTGCCTATCAAATCTATTAACCTTTTATAACGACCTCTTCACTGTTTATGACGTAACCAAATCACTGGACGTAGTCTATCTTGATTTCCAGAAAGCGTTTGATAAAGTCCCGCATCATAAATTACTTTACAAATTAAAGAAAATAGGTATTGACGGTCAGGTAAACCAATGGATCGCGAATTGGTTGAGCAACAGACAACAAAGAGTAGTGATTGACGGATTTAACTCAGAGTGGGCGCCTGTCACTAGTGGCGTCCCTCAGGGCTCGGTTCTTGGCCCAGTGCTCTTCATTATTTACATCAACGACGTGGATGTTGGACTCAATAACCGCATTAGTAAATTTGCAGACGACACAAAGATTGGTAACTCGGTTCTCACTGACGAAGACAGGCAAAGCCTCCAAGAGGATTTGCACAAAATTTCAGCTTGGTCGGATAGATGGGAGATGCCCTTTAACGTAGACAAGTGCCAGGTCCTTCAAGTTGGAACGAGGAATAAAAAGTTTGATTACGAAATGCGCGGCGTTAAACTCAAAAGCGTTCAATGCGTCAAGGACTTGGGTGTCAAAATCGCGTCAAACCTCAAATTCTCACAGCAATGCATCGATGCAGCAAATAAAGCGAACAGAATGTTGGGCTTCATTAAAAGAAACTTTTTATTTAAGAATAAAGATGTAATACTCCCGCTCTACAACAGTTTAGTCAGACCCCACTTGGAATATGCGGTACAGTTTGGTCTCCCCACCATGCAAAGGATATTGCTAAATTAGAAGGTGTTCAGCGTCGGGCAACGAAAATTATCCTTCCTTGCGCAACAAATCCTACGAAGAAAGGCTTTCTACCCTTAACATGTTCTCTCTTGAGAAACGTCGCCTCCGAGGAAAACTGATCGAATGTTTTAAAATACTTAATGGTTTCACGAATGTAGACAGATCAACATTGTTTATGATCGATGACACTTTGCGCACGAGGAACAATGGCGTAAAACTCAGATGTAGACAAGTAAATTCAGACTGCACCAAATTTTTCTTCACCAACGTTGTAGTGCGAGAATGGAATAAGCTCCCATCATCAGTGGTCCAGTGTAACACGATTGACTCCTTCAAAAATAAGCTCGACCGTCACTTCCTTCAACTTAATATCAACTAGAGTAGAAATGCAACGTTTTGGAGTCTTCTGATTAATGTAAAATCACTTAGGTTTAAGGACAGACCACCAAGTCTGGACCATGGGGTCTGTGTGGTCTGATTTTCTATGTAAATCTATGTAAATCTCTCTCTCTCTCTCTCTCTCTCTCTCTCTCTCTCTCTCTCTCTCTCTCTCTCTCTCTCTCTCTCTCTCTCTCTCTCTCTCTCTCTCTCTCTCTCTCTC